>NW_024367708.1:6744303-6761848 GCF_014805655.1 Passer montanus | reverse complement strand
AGGAGAGGAGAAGAGAGGAGAGGAGAGGAGAGGAGAGGAGAGGAGAGGAGAGGAAAAAAAATGGTAAATAGAATTTATTTTTAATAGCTTAAATAAAGTGACTGAACATTCCCTGAAACTGCAAATGTTAGAGTTTGAAAACATAACCTACAATCAGAAAACACATAAGCAATGGAAAAGATACATCAAGAATAGCTCATTTCAAAACATTAAAGATAGGTGAGGAAAACATAATCTCTATCTGGTAAGGTTTCACCTGCCTACTTCTCCTAGTATAAGCTCTGTACTTGTGTACGCATGGAGCACAGTGAGTTATCATCATGCTAGGCTGACCAGAACCACTTCTGAAAAGTTCCTTCAGCTATCTAACAAAGTCCAAAGCAGTCATTGTTATTTAAAAAAAAAAAAAATCCACCTGATAAATGCTTCCTCTCCACATGAAATATGAAAATCTCTCCCACAGGCCCCTCCCATTTCCTCACATATCGCTCTGTAAGCCAGTGCTATAGACAGCACTCTGTATGATCACATTACTAGACTAGACAATAAAACTTTCCCAGGGATTTTTGTTATGTCACAGAATTAGTCCAGTTTCTGTAATGTTCTATTTCTGTTTCTGTATGTGCATATGTCAGTAGAGCTGTCTGTACAGAAAATAAGATAACAGAGTGTGTGTGTGACACAGAATGGAGCAGTAAAGCCATTCTGCCTGTCCTAACAGTTCCATATCTATGGTTTGTATAGGAGAAAATGATCTATTCACCTCTCTGACATGAATATGAATTATAACAAGAGTATACATGTCTATTTCCCTTTTCACCAGTGGGTAATGAGAGCTTGCTTCCCTCCTCCCCCTGCTCTAATAGGTTCCGAAAAATCCTTAGAGCAGCACCATCTGTGGATTGGAGGCAGATGTCAGCACTGAATTGATGACCTTGCTAAGTTGCTTAGGCCAACAGGTCAAGTTCTCATTCCTTTTGCTCATCCTTAGAGCTATTTCTCTATGTGAGCGAGTGCAAAACATGTTAACAAGGGTAATGTGTACCTGCTGGTTGTGAAACAGCATTATAAGCCACAATCCTGTTAGGAGAAAGAACAGAAAAAGGAGGATGGACTGGAAATGCCCTGAAAATCTTTGCTCATTTTGAGTATGTCCCTGCCTGGGAGATGCTCTCATTGGTTGGAGAGATGAGAGGTAATGCTATACACGATGTGAAGGCAACTGCCTGGGGTACAGCTTGAGGGAGGAAAGAGACAAATTCAGCAACATACCAGTTTATGACTCTTTAAAAATAATTGCTTTAATCCCTGAACCACAATTTAAAATCTACTAAGTTTTACTGTCTTCTGCTCTACTTTTCCCTTATGGAAAAAAAATCCCACTCTTTTAAACTAAACTTAAGTGAGTTCCACCAAAGGAAGTATTAGGCCACTGTAGTGCCAATAGCACAGGTGAGCAATACTGAGTCATAAGACCAAGTGGTATTTGTGTTGAAAATGTTAAGCTTCATCACTTTGGACTACAGCATTTAACCAGTTTATCCTTGGGTGCCCTGCACCAATGCTTTTCCGCATGTCCCTTATTTTGACTTTAACTGAGAAATATATTCTGTATTTTACTACAGTTTTTAATGTAAACTGCTATACTCTCAATGTAATTTAAAAGAATCTCTGTAGGAAAAAGAGTAAAACGGGAGTTTTTTAGTCCACCAATAGTTCCTCAAAAAACACTGTAATATATACCTTAAACTAAAATTTAACAATGAAGTGCAAAATAACATTTTCAAGAAAATTTTATACAAAAATGTTGGACCTGAATTCTGCAGAGGCAGCCATGTCTTCAAAAATCAGTAACTAATCATCTAAAGACCACAGAAATCACACTCTATGTGACTTGGACTATAATCTTTTTACTCTACCTATTAAGAGTGGTACATCAAATCCAGTCAATAGTTTCTCAATCCAACTTACTAAACAAATAATAAACATATCACCTAACCCATAACACTGCCAAATCCTTTAACTTATACAGCTCTGTACTTTCTTTAAACAAATGACTGCATTTTTCTTGGGTGCTTATATACATTTAATTTTTTTTCTGTATTGGAGTAACCCATAGTCCAAGTACCACACACAGATTATAGCTATTCTCCTGTTTGAAATGGTTTGCAAAAACTCAAGATAGTTCTGTGCTCAACTCCTGTTAACAATTTATAATTTTCAAATTTAAATAAACTAGTAAAAACCTCACAGTTTACCCAGTTGATCTACTTGCTAGTCTGTTCTTGATCTTGGACTGTTCATCTTTTTTGTGTTTTTCAGATCCTGCAAGATGAGAAGTCATGGGGATGTTTATAGCAACACATCCTCTACAAGTGGAGGGGCATAAAGGATTAGTGGACTATTTTCAGCTGTCATGAAAGGAGAAAGCTGTGGCTATCATACAGACAAATGGCATTAGGGCTGATACATCACACCCACCTGTGATCATCTAGAAGTTGTGGTTTATGTTGTTAGAAAGAGCAAACACTCTCCTGGAAGGATTGCTTAGCTCAGCCATGCTGTGTGCTCAGTAAAGGTGGGCTCCCCAGGACACTCACCTTTGACTACAAAGGGACACTTGCTGACTACTTTAAACTAGATGCCCTTGATTACATGAAAGGTGATCTAGAAACTTCAGGTTTGGCTCTAGGAGGTGAGGGGTTGATCTCTGGATCCAGGTTTGCCTTTCAGGACGCAAGGGGATTCTTGTCCAAATACCCAAGTATGGGTTTTTCACTGAGAATCTTAGAAAGGATGGAGGGAACCTCCCTGTGAAACTTCAGTGAAAACTCACAGTGTGGTTTGTTTCATTAGTTCCTGCATGTATTTTTCAATTCAAGACAGGTAAGCAGAAGAGTAAACAGGAGTGCTATGGAGAAGTATGCTGAAGAGATGTCTGGATGCCTCCAGATCTACCTATGGCATGTCTCAGACCATGCTCTGTCAGATAGGTAAAGCAGGTTGCATCTTCTCTCTGGCCTTGCCTGTGGAAAATAGAGCAAGGAAGGAGGAAGAGACTGCAAATCCTATTCTCATTCTGAGAAAGAGGTGATATGTCTGAATCATTTACTCAAACACCTGGATGACATCCCAGGACAAATAATGGATGTGTCTCACAGCCCAAAACTATGAATGCTTGAAAGGGGAAGACATCCTGGCAAGGGGAGGTACAGAAGGTAATCAACATGGCTTGTGTCATCCTTCTAGCCCCTTCCTGTAGATCACAATGATTTTTAGAATAATCTAACAGAACTCAACAAATAATGGATGTGTCTCACAGCCCAAAACTATGAATGCTTGAAAGGGGAAGATATCCTGCCAAGGGGAGGTACAGAGGGTAATCAACATGGCTTATGTCATCCTTCTAGCCCCTTCCTGTATCTCTTATCTTATTTTTAGAATAATCTAACAGAACTCGTCTGAATGTTTCTCAGCAAAATGAAATTTCATGGACATGTGCTGCTTTTCCTGAGCTGAAACATTTGTGTTGATTGCTCTGTGGGAATGGGGTGTTTAAAAACTTCTTGATTGTGTGCTCATTGGCTACAGATTGTGGAAGCATGAACATGAAAGATAAAAATACACTATCCAAATGTAACTTTTAGAAACAGAATTTAATTTAAAAATTTCAAAGAATTTGTGAAAACTGTTTAGAAATTTTCAGCTGTATTACAATGCAGAGTGGAAACAGTCTTCAGAATTTTAAACACTGACTGTGATGACAGCGTCTAAATTATTTTTTAACACTTAGGCATATACTCCAGGTTAAACTCTCATTTCCTCACTACAAATTAGTGCTACATATCACACAATTACATTTGTAGCTTTACTTCCTTAATTATTGGCACATAGATCCCAGTTCTTCAGAACTGAGTTATTTTGGGTTTCTCCTGACTATTTTTATTTTCCTGCTGATATCTGAACTTGATCCATCATTCCTTACTCAGGCTAAACTCCCTCTAAAGTCAATTTTGCCTGAGCAGGAATTGCAAGATCAGACCCTTTGTCACAGAGAGGGTGGATCATCAAATTTCATTTTCTCGCATAAATCAGTGAAGAACTCAGTTAACAACGCCACTGAATGTCTTCCACTGCCCTTTCCTGTAAATTCACTTTTTTCCCTCCTCCTCTGCCCTTGTTGGTATGACACAAGGAGTTAAAAAGTTCACCCATTCAAAAATACAAGGTTCTGAGGAAAAAAATTCCTTATGATTATGGACATTATATGAGACATTAAAATTCTGGTGGTGTCTTCTTTACAGAGTATGGAATGGAAAATAGGAAATAGTACAGTTCAGAGCCATTACTGTGGACAACAGTGAAAAGAGGAAATAAAACAGTGAAAATTTAACCCATTCACACCTTCTTCTTCACTGTACATTGAATTTCAGAGTGTAACATGCATATAATCAATTTGGACTTGGTTTGCAGTCATATATTCCCTAGTGGGGCCCTTGTATCTTGACCATGAATTTCAAAATAACTACACAAAGTGATGATAAAAAGTAGATTTTTCTACTGGAACTAATGGTGATTCCTTCCGTTGTTTTGCACAGCATATGCTGTTCATAAATAATGTCAGAATTGGGCCAAGTCCCCTTAAGAAAGGTGGTCATTTAATGTAAGTAAATCCACATTAAATATTGAAGATCAGAAAAAAGCTGCCTTTTCAAAGAGGTCACTTTTAAGTGAAGGAAACAACAATGCATGTGTGCGGATGGCCAGTTCCACACTGGGTGACACAGAGTTAATGGCTCATAGAGAGCATATACATGTTTTTTAAAGATGTTTTATTGCTTACAAAAGGAAGTAGTCTAGAGAGACTGGATACATAAACTGGCTCCAGCCAGCTGCGGCTGTCAGGCTAGGAAGGATCCTGTTCAATTAGTGTTGTAAAATAAAATACTTTGTAAAGGAAATAAACACTATGAGAGCTAAGATTCATGCTTTCAAATATACACAAGGTTTGAATTTTTAATTAGGGCTGCTAATTACAGTCATCAGAAAGCAGAACAGAATAGATTTTACCTTACATTTAGCAGACAAGCCTTCAACCCCAGTGTATTTTTCAATTTCATTAATATTTTATGAAAATGGCCCTTGCAGCTTCAGCCTATTCTGTGCCTCCTACAAAACTGCCCCACATTATGGATGCCAATGCCTTTAAGCCATGTGCATTAGTGAGATGACAAAATGCAAAACAGCATCTTGTCAACCATTGCATCAATTGATTCTATTAGATAGTGTAAAAACAGTTGGGTGTGAGTTATAATTTAGCTGACACTAATGATGAAACAAGACACTGGCTGGGAGCAGACATTAGCTATAAGCCAGAAATTAATGCTTCTAATATTTTTGAACAAATTAACCTTAATGAACTGGCCATGTATATACTGTACTATATACTGATAAGTCAATTAGTAGAGAATAGAGGTTATGTATATATAGATACACAGAAAAAAATGTATGGTCATAGAGAGTTCCAAGCATACAATGATATTAAGAGCAATTCTATAGCAAAATCAGCTCTTTTTTACATTTAGATATATTCCAACTCTAATGTGCAGATGTCCAGTCTTGGCCATTTCAGTGACATTTTGTATGCAAACAAGTGCAAAACTCAGTATGTCATCATACTGATAGACCAGGCATAGCGTTGATATGTTCACAGAAATGTCTTAATTTCACTGATATTTTACTGTTACAAACTTTGGAAGCTGGTGGTCCAATTTCTAACTGATTTCATAATGTACTAACCAAAATTTACAGTCTATTGCTTTTTCATTCATTACTATTTGTGAGCAAGCTGTGATAGAGATTCTTACAAGTTCTAAATCCAGTCACTGTCTAAAAGCATGCAGTAGCATTTTAAAATAATATAGATAATATGAGACCCTAAATTCTAGGAATTCCATTTACAGGCAACCTAGAAAACAGAAACTGTTAATTTATAAGGAAGCACGGAACAAAGGTAAGGCTCTTGCCAACAATAGTTTGTTGGTTTAACTTTGACTTGCTTTCCTGGGAAAGAAGAAAACAGAATTTTCAATGTGAACTGTCAGCCCCACTTATGACAGGGTTTCACTAGTTAGGAATTCAGAGTTCCTCCTCCATTGGCAGAATGATGTAAAGAAAACCACCAAACAAAATTCTTTCAAGTTTCAACTACAACTCTACTTAAATAATTTACTTTTTAGTTTTACTCAGACTATTCTTTTTAAACTTAGTTGACATTTTCGTTGACAAGCACATTTTATTGCACAAGATCAGTAGTGGAATTGGCAGTGAAAAAGAGAGAGGGGGAAAAAAGCTGGCTATACTCAATGAGAGAACTACTATCTTGCCTTTGGGAAAAACAGTGCTGGCTGTGACCCTTTCTGAAGCCAGCAATAAGTGGCAAACCAGTTACTGGAAGAAGTAAAATATTTGGTAACTTTGAATGTTTCCTTCTCCTACACGAAGTAAACCAGAGGCTGTTTAGCTAATGCATTTAAATCAAACAAAAAGAAAAAAAAATTGGGAGTGAGCATAATGCCTTTAAAGTAATCCATCAGAAAGTAAAAAATAAAATTATTAAATCACTGAAAATGTAAATATTAAAGCCTTCCCTTCTGAATTACTGAGCTGTTGTTAAAACTAGTGGAAAGAACAAAAATACATAACTCAGAGAAAAAAAAGTGGAAATAACATTTCAAGGATAGCATTTTATTTCTAAGATTTCTGTCTCTCATATTCCAAATGCATAATGCTGCATAGTGATCAAAAGAGAAGGCAGACTAAACAAAAGGTATTTTCAAGAAATTAGTACATATTTGTATTACATACTTAATGAGTGACCAATGCTTCCAAAGTGCCTTATGGAGGACACAGAAAGAGCTACAATAACATCCCAACCAATATTCCATTCAAAGAGATGTGTTCCAACAAAGTCACACATCAAAGCTGTTCTAAGAGTATTGAAGCTCTAGGCTGTTAGCCACACTGCACTCATTTGAGAAAGTGTCTTAGGGAGCTGTGTGTAACACTGAATCAGGAACCAGGATGGGCATGTTTTGTGCCTTGTGTCCAGCTACTTAAATGAAGGCAAATCAATCAATTTGCTAAGCTAATTTAATCAGAAGTTGTTCTAGATTTAATTCCAAAAGTTGCAAAGCTAATTCAGGACCCAATGCCAAATGCTTATGTCATTGATGTGCTAGCAAAAGCACATCACTTTGGTTTGGTCACTTGGTTTGATTTTTGACCAGGTGGAGGTCTTGGGTCTTAAGCCAGACAATTCTCACTGTTCTGCCCTATTTTTCCTATTTCTGCTCTGTGAGTAAACAACACCATCACCACCCCTTTAATAAAGGTGTTGTGTTTTGAGGTAACTTTTAAGGCTGGTCTCTGGAAAGAGCTGAAGAATTCCTCAGATGAGACTGACATCTCTAGAGAATGTCCATTGCTTAAATCAGTGGGATTTTCACCGAGGAGTTCTTGACATAACTAGCATGAAAATAGCAAGTGAAATAAAACACATTTTACCTAGGGAGCTAATTCCTGAAAGTTATGTGAGTAATTAGGTGCAATGAATGTACAGTTCTCACTGCAGATTTTCTTAGACACTTCTTCCAGATTGTCTTCCACCATAACATAGTTGTTACTACACCAGTACCAGGAAATATAAGCAATGAGGCCCAGCTTCAAGATCAGGTCTGTCTTTTGAGTGTCTGTTTAACCAGTAACACCCAGCCTGGCCTAGCTTTCCTCTGTGTTGATTAGAGCTGTGCTGAATAACACCTGGGTATTGCTCAAGAGACAGAAAGCACTACAGATTTTTTCCTAAAGGAGGTGTGAAGATGTCCTCCCTGTTTAGTTGGAAAGTTTAAATAGATAGATACAAGTCTTGCCATGACACTTGGCCTCAGGGAGAACAAACAATGCCTGATCTGTGTTATTAGCATAGGTGCTAAAGTTATTTAGCCTCTGTAGCTATTTCTGATACATTCTGCTAATGACCATTGCACTGCACATAGCTGTGGGAGTTACCCATGGGTTAGGAGCACAAAGGCGGGCTCAGTATGAACTTGAGATGGGACAAAAGTATAAAAATGTAGAATGGTAGCAACCTAGCTTCCTTGCAGCCTTTTAGGAGGAATCTAAAGGTGCCTCAAAACTTTGCCCAACATATTTCCCTGTTCCTGAAATTTTCCCCTCTAAAGTTTCCATAGAATTTACAGATGTTCAATATACTTCATGGGACAGAGAAGAGAATATTGTTCAAAAGAGACCTCCATTTAATTTTCTAGTACCAACCAAGCCTATGTATTGTCCTAAAAATTCACAGAGCTCTTTAAGTTGATTGGATGTAGAAGGCCATGTGCAGATGTTTAACTTTCCATTTTCCATGCTCCAAGCTCTCCAGTTCCTAGTGACCATTTCAAAGACCTTACAGAGAAAAAAGTCCTGGGGAGGTAAAAGCAAGGATTTTCTAAGGAAAATACCAAGTTTTCTGGTCATCATGATTGTGTACCCTGCTATCAGCAATTTCTTTTTATGTGCACCTTGATTAGAGAAGAACCACAGTAAAAAAAGTTAAACCTTAAAAGAGACTTGCATGAGAACGGCCTATATGGGGACCAACCCACAAGCTTCGTGTTGTTAGCATCATACTGTAAACAAAATCAAACTCCTCTTTGGAGCAATTTGAACCATGGATCACAATTCTGTCAGCCTGCCATTCAGATATGTCTTTATTTCAAAAGTCAGCTAGGGACAAAGCATTCTGCAGTCCAGTTGTAATCCCCTCATCTGCAAAGATTTACAGACCACAGGAGATCACAAAGTGCTATGTTGCTACTATGTTAAATGTGTCAGCACCAGTCCAGCTTCTTCCAGTGGTCTGAAAATGAAGTGAGGACTCTAACGTTTCACACCCATCCTCCATAGAATATAGGGGTATTTCTGGGTGAATAGAGAAGGGATACTGTGGTGCCAGCAGAGCAGAGCACTTGTGGAATTGTCTTGTCTCAGTTTTGTTGATTAGGATTGTACTATGTGAGCAGTCAGAAAAATGTTTTCTGATATTTTATATAAGGTTCAATCCTACCAGGTCTTTTTAACTTCATTAAGACCTACATAAAAAGCCATGGCTCTCATGGTTCGTCTTGAGTTCTTCAGAACAAGGTGAACCCCCTGGCCACCCCTAAGGTAAAGTATGGAGGTAAAGTATGGCACAAAGAAGAAATTAATCTTTCCTGACCACTGACAATCAGTGTCAGCATTGTCACTGCTGCAATTTGAATAGAGTGCTAATGTCAATAATCTTCCTTTTGTGAACCCCCAAATTACCCTAAACTTATGTCACTGCTGCAATTTGAATAGAGTGCTAATGTCAATAATCTTCCTTTTGTGAACCCCCAAATTACCCCAAACTTATCATGGAATCTATGAAGTTCTATGGAAGAATTTTGATTGCCAGATCATGTCAGGTCACAGTCTGGCAGCAGTTGTTCCCATGTGGAAGGCAACATCTCTATTTGATTCTCTAGAACAAGCCTACATAGATCATTCAAGGTAATGTCTTTCAGCCTTAGGAGATACTTAGTGCTCAAAACTCTCCCTGGTGTCAGTGGGTGCTGAAGTCACTCAGCTACCTGCTTGAATCCTCTGGGAGGACATTTGGCTGAAATTCCTTTCTAATGTTCTTATAAAAATAGATATGTGATTTTCAATTCTTAAATCTTTGTTCAGTAAGTCCCATCTTCAGTTTATGCCCTTATCCCTTGTTTGCTATCTCTTAAATAAATACAAAAAAATATACAAACACAAATTTTATCAGAAGAATGCATCCTTATATAACTGAGTAAGTGTGTATGCCAAATATATGCAATCTTATCTGTCTTTGGGAAAGATAGAGGGTTTTTACCACAGAGTGTGCTGGGTTCGTCACACGCTACCGGTTAGGTAGATGTGCAGAGTCTTGGCAAAAATGAAGGCTCTATGCAAGCCAAGGCTAAGCCCTGGGTTTGGAGTGTAGTCCCTTGAGTCCATATGTCACTCCTGTCCATGTCTGACCTGGTGACAGCATAAGGAATTCACAAAGACCCCATGCTTTAGTGAGATTCAGTCCATCTCCAACTTCATTAATGCATGTGATGAGAATACACACTACATTAAGACCTGTTTATGTGCATCCCAGACCTACTGAACCTATTTAATTTTGCTCTCCCAGGAACGTGCTCTGGATCAACACGCACTTTCACCTGCTAGATACAAATTAGAGCACTGAGAAGATGTATCCAGACAGAACACTTGAGGGGATGGTGTCCCCAGGCTCCAAACTTAGAAAACGGCAGAGGAAGCAGATGGGGTTTTGCAGAAATACATACAAGCTTGAAGTGAGAGAAGCAAGCATAAGATTAGGAAAGTAAGGAAAACTACTTAAATATCTCCAGACTTCTATGCTGCAAAAGCTAGAGGCTGATAACTAGGCTGGGGGGGGATTGTCCCATTACCAGGCTCCATCCACCCTGACAAGTCAATGGGTAGGCATCTTGCTCACTTATTTCCTAGTGGATTAACAAATAATTACATCCATAATAATGCTAACCGTTTCTTGAGCACTTCTCCATGTTTTGCAGTGTCTTTCCACCAGACCATGCCACATGCAGTATGCCACTGCCATTTGTACTTTTAAGCATCTCAGAATCTACACTGGAGTAATATCTTGCTAAAGGCAGTGTGTGAAGCAACAAAGGCAAAGAGGTGGGAAAAGAGTGACTATCTGTACATGCAGTATGCCACTGCCATTTGTACTTTTAAGCATCTCAGAATCTACACAAAGTAATATCTTGCTGAAGGCAGTGTGTGAAGCAACAAAGGTAAAGAGGTGGGAAAAGAGGGACTATCTCTTCTCTAGTTTGTGACACAGCTTGGGCAAGAACCAGAAGTTCGGGCTCTTGGTTTCACTTAGGAGGCAATAGGAATTTAAATTAATAAAGACCTTGGGAGTTCATTCTGTGTAATCAGCTATGTCTAAAAGTGATTCTATTGCCCTGCTGTTTGCTTAGACAAAACTTTTATCCGCTTTACTTGGGGTTTTTTCTGTGCAAAGTATAGGACTTCCAAAAAGGACTGTAGTAACCTATGCTGCACATGCTCTAAATGAAGGAGCCCACATCTACCTGAAAAATGCATATCTCTTTCCTGCATTATAGAAGAATTAAGGATGTAGAGTCCAGCTCAGGCCAAAAGTTCTTGCATAACCAAAGAACAAAGAGCCGTGGTCCTAACAGCAAACTCCCATTAACCACAGCCAGAATTTTTCCTAAGATCTGAATAGAGGCTAAGAGAACTGCAGGCTTTAGGTCTGTGTGCACAAGGGGGTAAGATCACTGTTTTCATGTAGGCATGACTGAGTTGTGCTTTAGAAGCACATTTCATCATATGCATGCAGAAACACTGACCTTTCAGACCTATGAAACTTGCATCCTAGTAAACATTTCGCTCACCAAGCAGGAAAACACAAGCCAAGAAATTCATTTAAGGGGAAAAAAAACAATAAAAAGAAAGAAAAAAAACCCCAAAGAATGTTGTATTTTTTCATATAATCACTAGAAGAATCATTTTATGGTGTTTCCCATGTAATTACTGCCAGACCTGTTTAGCAAATGTGAAATACTCGTTAGCAATTACTTAACTATACATATATTAAAGCTTAATTAGTAAATAAATTAAGCATATAATTAATTGCTTTAATCACTAGGCTTTTAATATTGTAATTATCACTTGATACATTAAGGGCATGTTAAGAATACTTTTCTCCAAAAAATACATTGTTAATTAATCATTAAAACTTATCTTACTACATGCTCATTAATGATTTATTACAGATGCTGGGCCAAATTCTTCTCTCAATTACAGAAGAGCTAACTCTGTTGAAACCAATAGAGTCACTTGCATAAATTAAAGGGGAATTTGGTCCTGCTAATTAAACTTAAAGTGTTTGTCAGAGCATATCACCATAGATGGAAATCTGTAGTGCCTGGCTTATTTTAACCCAAGACATGCAAACTGCCTTTCTTTCAGGCTCCTTTGCTATGGCCAAGCATTGTCCTTCTGTAGCCTGAGCTCAGAGGCAGGCACTTCAAGCTGGGCTTCATTTCTAGTCCTGCCATTACCACTGGATTCCAGGTCAGTGTGTGGACAAGAGAGCTGCCCAGATTCTCTTCAAGGAGACAACTGTCTGCTTCTAGAGATAAGCTCACCATTTTTTTCCCCCAACACCTAAAAGGAGCCTAAAAGTGTCAGGCTCCAAGGATGTTAATTTGAAAGGTGACTATAAGACTCAGAGGTCAAAGGACACTTAACGAAAACCAAACACAAACTAGGTACATTTTTTTTACCTGGGACATGGTTTTTCTATCTCAAATTTGTAATCTTCTCAGGAAGGGGTCTTTTACTTGAAATTTGGTATAAATAAGGTATCTGCCAAAATGGGTCAAACAGCCTTAGTTAAGGTTTCTTGAGGGAGTAAGACTAATAATATTGTTTGCAAAAGGTCTTCATACATAAACAGTCATATTATGAATTGTTGCAGAGAATGAGGAGGGGGAAGGAGTAAACAATTTTTGAGCAAGGGATGTGTATTCATAGATACAGAGCACAGAAGCTGAAGCCTTTGAAATATCAGTATGAAGCCTTCTATGGGTTTCCTTCCACAGTCCCAGTGGGACTCTCCTAGGCACAGCCTATTTGCACAAATGCAAAATCTTAGTTGCATAAATGTAAATGTAGAGTAAATTAAGAAATTGAGATTTAATGACACCAGGCTTATGGGCTTTGGAATGTGGATGTGCATATGCAGTTTACTATTTGCACATGCACTTATCTCCACCAAGGTCTCAAACCCTGATGAAAGCAGCCATTTTTCTGCTTTGGTGAAAGCAATACCTGTTTTAAGTAGGTGAAATTAAACAGCATTTAGCACTAGCTAGGAGGTACCTTTTGAGGCCAGTACAAGTTCTGTGTTAAAAACCCGATCTTCTCAATTTACTGCTGGGTTTTGGGAGGGCTCCCAATACAGCTTTCAGAAGAACACACTGAAATCTTCATTTCTTTATTACGTTAGGAAAGAAATAAACACACCAATGCACACATGCACATATTCAATCTCAGTTTTTAAGTGACTGCTCCAGAAAGAAGAACAGAAAGAAAATATTTAATTTTAAATGGTTTAGGATTAAGCAGGTCTTTCTTCATAATGACTTACAGCAGAGTGTTTCAGTGCTTTAGCACACTACAATCTGTTATTCAGGGCTGCAGGGTGAATAAAAGAAAATCTCTACCTTAGAATCATGCATGAGTTTTGAAACCATGATCAGTCCTAAGGAAAGCATCTTTCCTCTAGTCCCTTTTGCACTGAGGGAAAGAAAAGTGACTTGGAAAAACGAACAGCTTGTGCAGGTAGCCTTCAGCAGTCACATTGCACTGGACCAATCTGTGATGATAACAGCAACTACAGTCTTGTAGAGTCACTATATAACTCTAAATATTTGTGCTTTTTGATGAGCATTTCCCAAGTGGAAAGGGCAACGACCATAGTGAATCTTGCTTACATACCCTTCCCTAAGCTTAGAGACTAGATCTAAGCAAGGTTTAGACATCTCCTAAGGGAAAATTCTAGGGCAGGGTGTGCTTACAGAGCTTTTGGCAATGGAAGTTGTGTTATCCAAGGGATGAAGAGGAGGCTTCTCACTTCTGAGGTGCTCTCCATAGGCTGGAGCTCCAATGACCAAATGGCTAAAGCTACCCAGGTCCCCCACCATAGTGGAGAATTCTCGAAGTCAGAAAGGAAAACCTCTTGGGTCTCATTGCATCAGTCCTTTAAGCAAGAAATAAAGATAGGTGTATGATAAAAATAAGTTTATAAGAAAATATGGTGCAAATTTAAGATTTAAAAAAATGAGGTCCTTGTTCTTAAAGAATTCCATTCTTTGTATGTCCAATGAATTATTCCTTTGACAACTTCTTCTTTACAAGATAATAATGTTTTTTCCTATCCTGTAGGGACCATTCTCATTCCTACCTGAGGCATGTAGACAGTGACAACTTGGCAGAACATATGCAGAGAGAAATGGTTCACTTATCTCCAAATATATGTTAAAAGATACTTTTTTCTGACTGAAACAAAAGATTTATTTAGGATTCCTTATTTTTAAGGGGGAAAAAAGGAAATACTCAATATTTAACACAGTAAACAAGACAATATAGGGCCAAGTCTTTTGATACTACAAGCAATGTGGTCCTGTTCTTGACCATCATTATGCAAGAGGATTCTAATGATATTGTGAAATGACTCTTGAAAGAAATTCAACTTGATTGTTCTAATAGTATTTCTTTATACTGATTATGAGTATCTATGTAGACATTATTCATTGTCGAAATCAGTCTTCTTAAAAGCAAAATAAATATAGTAGAAACCTGCTGGCAATCTCCTTAAAGTAAGCAAATAAACAGTATTGGTTTGTATCTTGACAGACAAAGGTGGTAATTGTTTTCCTGTTATAATTACAATTTTTTTGTAAATTTATCTCAATGTCATGGTTTAAATGAATATATCTAAACTGATTCTTATTCTTAATATAAACTTAAGTTGAATTCATACATATTCAAATGCATATGAATGTATTTATTGCTTCAACTTAAAGCAGTAAATTATTAGTGACCAAAATCAAAGTAAGTAAGAGTTAAATCAGTGTAAAATGTTCCTGACTAGGGATATGCCTCAATTAAATTTTATGATAGAAAGTAATTTCAATTAAGCAAATGCAGCTTTTTTCCACTGCTCAAAAATTCTATAGAGATACTTTAGTAAATCAAAATTTTCTGAATTATTATTATTTATTATATTTTATAATTTGAATGAAAAAACAACTATTTAAAGTGCCATGCACAATTGGGATGGTTTAGCGATGTCAGCTTTGCATAGAGAAAAGCAATATACTGTAACAGTGGGCTGGGTTTCTTCTTTTCCTGATTATTCCAGCAGGCTAAGCTAAGGTAAGGATTTCTAGCAGTTATGAAATTCCCTGTATGTGCGTGTAGTACAAATAACAATTGAGCAAACCCCAGCTTGCAGACTTCAGCCATTTTGTTGTCACAGTCTACAGTATGGTCTTCCTCACTTGGGCACCTGGCTCACATCTGCATTTAAGGGCCCATTGAAGCTTCCCAAAGGAGGCACCGAAACTTTTCACACAGGCACTGGTGACACGTGCCTTTGAGAGCCTCCACTCCTCCTAACCTGCACACCTAAACTCAGCCAGGTGGGACTGCTCGGTCCTGCCTCTCTCCTGGAGCTGTTTCTGGGATTTGAGCACTTCCTTCAGAGTGCTGCTGCTCTGCCTGACTGACGCTGGGGTACAAGTCAGGCACCTGGGCTAGGGGAGGGTGGCAAAGAGCAGCTCCCAGCAATGTCTGCTGCAGCTTTCACACGTTGTCTTCAAGCTGCCTCTTGAAGAGTTTACTGTTGTTCCTCACCCTGACATTCCTTAATCAAAAAGACTTGTCCTAGAGTAAAGGTACGTGTTTCTTCCTGGCTCAGATGGAAATATTACCAAAAAACCAAGGATCCCAGGTGGATCCAGGACCTCAGTTTATCTCAGATGAGCTACAAGCACTGTTGAGTTTTCAAAGTGCACTGGGGGCAAATTTCAGGGTTCCATTCAGGTCATGGTTTGAAGTAAAACAGATTTTTATTAATAATCATTACATCTATACATTTGTGGATGCTACCAGTGAAGGCAATAAGAAAAAAAAACTATAAACTTATAAAAAGAAGCATTTTATTCCTGCCCTTGCCACCACATGTACTGGAAAGGAGCTATATTGGCTCTTTTTTAGCTAGTAATGTCTAATGCAGGAAGACAGGAATAAGCAGAGTAGAAAGCACCTGTCAGCTCTATTTCCCACTCTCCTTGATTAGCATGAAACATTAATAGGGCTCTCAGAAATTCTGGTCTGAAATGGGCTTTGCTTGAAAACGTGTCTGCCTTTACTGCACAAAAGCTGCTGTCATTAAAAAAGGGCAGATAACTAAAGAAGACTCTTTCTTGAAATTTATACCATTTTTTCACACAATGACAAATTATTTTAATAATAGGAATCGCACACTCTGCCATTTGTATAATGTTTCCCATAAAATTCTCCCATTAAATTTGCTCTTCTACTTGACTCATATCTTTTTAAAAAAATGACACACACAAAATGATACATCACGCATTCTTACAAAGAATTGGAAGTGAACATACTGTAATGGGTTAACATACGTTTTAATAAAATTTTCATTGTTGCACATTTCACTTTTCGGTACTGAGAGCCAGGGCTGTACCAGTAACCCCAGGCAATGCCTAAGGATAAAACAAATCATACGGTAGTGAACTATTTTCACCTATTTATCCTTCTACTGAAAATATATTCATAAATACAAAATGAAGCTAAGATACGTAGCCAGTAACATTACACATAACAAAGATATTCCCTGGTATTTTTATTCTATTATTTTTTAATAATGTACCTTCTGCATTTCTGAGATAGTTCAGCTTCTGTTTTTACTCCTTAAGTATCTTGTAAGGCACCAAACCATTTTAATTTTTGTCTCCCCAAAGTGAGCAGTAACAAATATTTTAATCCATAGAATCAAATTAAATCCTATAGCACAACCTGTTAAAGAACATGCACTGAGTCAAAATGTACGCAGGTCTATTTATTTAACAAGTAGAGTTTTCTGAAAAGGAAACTTTTGATTTGTGGCATATGTAGGTTTATTTGTGTGTAGACAGACAATCTACCTTAAAAGATCTGTGTCATCAAAAATGTTCCTGTACACATCAGCATATTAACTGCATGCTAGATGGGGTTATCTCAGAGAATAAATACTGAAATAAAAAGAGATTTACCCAGAATATTCATTTTACTATAGAGGCATTGTACAAATTAAAAATAATAGGTTTTGTTTCTTTATTAGTGCATAAGAATTCTGGAATAATAATTACATTTTATTGACACAAATGAAAATGGTGTGGCTATAATAAATAAAGCTAATTCAACTTGCATATAAGCACTAATTTTTTGTGATTGTTTATCTTGTTGCCTAAAATCAGATATTTAAAGGTGAAATCAAAACCACAGATGTTGTAAATAAAAAAAGAAGCTGATGTAATTACTCTTTATTTGATAACGCACATTTAAGATTTCAAATTTCAAAATATCCAGATGTTCTTTTCCCCTTGTTGTCTCCCCTCTCTTCCCAAGTCTGATTTCACCGAAAAGATGTTTCAGCTTGTCTCCTAATATGTTTCTAAAAACCATGTGACTTCTATAAGAACGATGTTATACAGAAAGAAATGCAAGTATATTTATTCAACAAAGCATCATAAGAAAGAAAAACAAAGTGAGTTTAGAGACATCTTGTAAGTCTTAAAATATTTGCTTCTAATAGCAAGAAATCTTTCTGATTATA